>NW_026517735.1:0-4238 GCF_026319265.1 Colletotrichum chrysophilum | reverse complement strand
TTCGCATTTCGGTTTTCGGTCTCTCGATATCTGTCGATTTTGCTGGTGTTTTGGTGGTTGGTGGCGCGTGTGAAAATTTTTGTGCGACGCCAAAATCCCTCACTTCTGGTCCGATCCCGCCCTTCCGCCGCACCAGAAAAGCTTCGTGCGCAGCGCCCGCCATCACTTGCACTTGCGCGCCGTAACGTCTCTGCACTGGCTCTACCTTTAGAAAAGATAGGTTCCCAGGCGGCACCACGAGGAGGTTGCAGAGTCCGAATTTCGCCGCCCCAGACGGTGAAGAGCTTCCGTTGCGTTCCTTCTTCGTCCGTTATCTCTGTTGTATCTAATCCTATCCTTATGAGGGCGATATTTCCATTTGCTCCCATTCAGGAGCAGTTAGAGACGCTAGAGCTTAGTTTACCTTAGTTTCAACAGCAACAGAACGTAACAGTATCCCGACAAGATCCTTAAGATATGCAACTAGTCTATAGAATAAAGGAAGAATCTTATTAGCAAGTATTAAAAAGGCAGCAGTAGGCGTTATAAAGTAAGCTTTATAGGCGATTATGAGATTTCTACAACTGCAATTCCCAGTGTCCTGCAACGCTATATTTCTTCAAATCAAGATGTCGACCAGTTGATAAATAGCATATCTTTCAACCAATCCTCAGCTAGACCCCCGCAATCCTAGCGTTTAGATCTTTGTCAATTCGTGGTCTGTTTCTCGGGACACATGACATCAAAAGAACCTTGGTGTTACGAGCGGGTCAGGGCAACCAACTGTGGCACAAAGCAAAAGCTTCGATAATGACAAATCCGTTGTCATTGTCCCCTGTTCTGCACTATATAGTTACGAGCCTACAGTGACCAACTGTAGCGGTCGTAACACTTGGGATTTGGTTGCAGTTCCCCAAATATTCAGGTTCTAGCGTGCGTTATCTTTTGTCTCTTTCTGTGTATTTACCCGTTGTCTCTAGACTATTCAAACTTCCCTGAAATAGATACCACTACATTCCTTAGAAAACTAAAAGCGCAATTCTAGATGGCCACTAATACATGCTTCATTGCACGATCAAGTGGAGACGTTTAGGCTGTATGGATTGCTGGGAATCTCACGGACTTGCGTTCGTGCTGATTGACTCCTATTTATCTCCAAATTTTGATGTCTCGAAGAGGAAGTCGCCTTTCCAGAAGTTTGCCACCTACTTGATTGGACACGGATACCTTAGAGTGTGGCTTTCCTTAACTGGTAAATCCAAGCTGACGTCGGAGTCATGGTGAGCACCGTCGGCTAGCCATAGAGGTTTCTTCCTTTATTCACGTGTCAATCAAGTCTGATGATGCAACTTGCGAACCTTGATCGAAGGTTCAGTGGTAACTATGTACAACTAACTACTGTTCGCACTTTTCAAGTTTCTTTCGAGGATTAAGCCCTCACCTTTTTGGCACACCTGGCCACAACGCAGTATTTCAGAAATTTTCACGAAATCATGAACTGCCATCAAACACTTCTCGTACATCTAACCTACTCATCTACGTTACCACAACCCCTTCAACCGACCAACCTCACTTCAACCACTCGCTCTCTCCTCCTAACCTCTACGAGATGCGCATCACCTCCCTCATCGCGACCTTGTCGCTGCTCATCGCCGCCGCCTCCGCCCTCCCAGGAAAGGAACTAGACTACTGCAAACTGACGACCTGGCACACGAAATGCCGCATCCAAGACGGAGAGATTATCTGCGGAAGAGCACCTCGTGAGCCTCAAACTTGCCACCCCGGTTATTCGTTCATTAAGGTGATGGGTTCGGACGACACTTGCAACGGCCAGAAAATTGGCCACCCCTGCACCTGGACTGCCAAGTGCTGCCCGAAGAAGCCCGAGCCGCAGCCGGGCGGTGTCTTTCCCAGTTCGTCAAACAACTCATAAGCGACGGGATTCGGGGACGTCACGTCTGGCGGGAGTTTCAGTCTGTCTCGTTTCAATGAGTCACTTGGCTCGCGGAGGTCATCGGTTTCCTACATCAACGCAACTCGGCCTGCGGCGGACGGCTTTTTTGTACTGAGGTGTCTCCAACATTTCCGAGTTGGGGTTGATGAATCGAATGAACTTCAGACTATCAGGGTCAAGGGCGAAATTATTTCGACATATTTCGGCTGAAATCTATAAAACTCACGTATTGCACCTAAAAACATCACCAGGCACCACGATGTACCGTTCTTCTCTCATCGATAGGCAATGATGTAGGCTATCTACTATGATCAGTGGCTATTTCGATTTCTTTGGTCTAGCTGTTTTGTCGCGGCGTTGATTCAGCAATCTTACTTCAATAAACGTGTTCCGTTCCCTGGATCTCTTCTTTGACTTTATTCCGATAGTAATGTCCCAGGGCCATAGCCCAAACAACGCTCTGCAGCCTAGGAAATCTGTCACAGAAAGATCTCGCTAGTCATGACAGTCATCTTCAGGAAACGGAAAACGTATCAGGGGAAGATGATTGTTTGTTTCTTCCGAGGGAGCATCGCATTCTACTTCACCTTAACACGTGCAAAAAGCCCGCCGCCACCCAACGCCCGTCTCAACATCTAAGGCCCTGATAAAAGAACAGATGGTTTGAATGAGTCTGAACGGAAAGCCAAAACGATCCTGGAGTCATGTGAATCCATGAGAAGTCACAAAAGTGCCAGCTTTAGTGAGGGGTGTGGGTCGCATCATCACCGAGATGTGTCCATGTTCTGACTGCAGGGCACCTTTGCATTTAACTCGTCCACGCACATCTCTTCTCAGTGTTTAATATGCTCCAATACACACTAGGAGAAGCTGTAGACGATTATGGCCTCGCCGCCTACACGAACCGCTGGCCACCACCACAGATCCCTTCTGAAAGCCATTGTGTCCTTCGAGTCCAGAAACTGCACAGAGAGTACCCGGGTCGCCATTGGAATGGTTCCCGGAGATGCAGACATTGGTTTGAATGCTATTTGAGACTTGCGGTGCGTTTAAATAGCAAACACGCCTCTGAATGAAGCGGTCGATCTCTTAACTGATGTAGAAGTGTTAATAGTTGCTGCCGATGCCAAAGCACATTATCCACAGATGCGAGAATCACTTCAACGCAGCGTCTCCACCATCACAACAAAAGCCCACAGGCCAAGGACTGCCAGCCAGCAGCGCCCGTCCTTCCCGTACAAGTATTAACTACGAGTATTCAAAAGGCATCGGATAAGTTGGGTCTCCGAACCTACACTTGTCGGGACAGGAAACAGGTTCTCAACCGCAGCAGATACATTCAGTCTCGACAGCTTCATACGAGAGTTCATCTGGAAAGCTGCCAAACAAAAAACAGTCTTCCTGGAGATGCGGCACTACTCTTTGCGGTATCGGTCTTCCAGTATTTCCTTGGCTGGATGTAAGGGGAATTGTGCTGCCTATTTATAGCTGATAAAATCCTCCGTCAGTAAGCTTTTGTGAAGCATACACGAAACATAGGAACATGATTTTCGGCCTGGGTTTGTTACGCCTATATAGAAATTCTTGTTCTCTTTTATTTTTACTACAGAGCAAGTAATTCGGACTCAGCGCACGCCCAGAAGTCTATAAATACGGACTTTTAGCTTGACAAACCGGCTCCCCCAAGAATGTGATAGTAGTAACATCCCATGAAGACGATCTGAAGTTACAACATAGATCAATACTTGGGAGCCCTCACCATCTTCCCATAATCTTGCCTCACGAGCGAACATCACCTCTCACCACTCTCCTCAGCTTATTCCTTTCAACTACTCCAGGACCAAGTCTCATGTTCCGCCAGGGAATGTATTGCTTCCCTCCAGACATTGACCCTCGCAAGATCTCAGAAGGATAAATACATGTCTCTTGATTCTGAGGTTGACTCCGGGGCAGGAAACTAAACTAACATTTCTGATAAACCTAGACGACGTCGCTTAAACAATCTTTATACATCATACGACAGTGGCAAAACAATGCTTCGTTCGCGCTTCCGGAATAAGGAACAAGCGATGGGACTCTGCTTGTACAATAAACATTCAGTGCTCCGTGGCGATCTTAGACGTGGGCTGACTATAAAGAGAACAGGCAAATCGAAGTCTGCAGCGCTGCCGTTAAAGCCAATAAATTAAATAACGCCAAGATTTGACTGATTTGATTGCCCCTACGCCAGTATTGGTTGATTTGCCCTGTTGGCCAATATAACAAAGCAAATCCATAGAACACGTGACTCAAAGCCGCCAATACA
>NW_026517734.1:0-4256 GCF_026319265.1 Colletotrichum chrysophilum | reverse complement strand
GATAAGTGGCCAATTGGCCAGATACATCGAGATGTGCTACACTACATGAAACAGATGCAAATAAGCCATATTTGGGTTAGGAAACAATAGCCGATGCATAGTCGAGATGCTTGACTCGGTTATGCAATGTGGGCCTGACAGATAACTCATATCCCACATATCCATTCTGTATTATGTCCGTACTATTCCCACGATCACGTGACTTGTAACATAGTTCTTCCGTTCCTGAGTGAATCCCTGTTGTTCCCGTGATCCTGCAGGACAAATGTCCTGTCCTAGCCGCTCGACGCCCAAGTGGGTCGGTTAGCTGTTATCCTTGCATAACGGGTCGTAACATCTAGCTAGAGGTTAAGTGCTTCACGCCGGCTATACAGGCAATTTAACCTAACTCTTATATAGAGCTCTTCTCTCTCATTTAGTTTATAGTTAATCATCAGGGGATCATCATATTATTTATAACGCCAGACCAGTCTCATCATATCTCTTAAGGGCCATAGCTGAACTCTCAAGCATCTCTATCCCCTTTGTACAATGTGGTATCTTGAAACGCGCCCGTTAATCTTACGCCGCAACAACCTCCTCCTTAGGCGTCTTGTCGACGCCATTCGCCTTCTTCTTCTTGCCATTGACCTTTTCGGTCTTAGCACTATCGCGAAGCTTCTCAAGCTCAGCCTCGAGGGCCTTGACACGTTCTTGTGCTGCAGCGGCGTCGCCCTTGGCAGTCTCGACGTCCTCAGCCATAGCATCACGAGCGGTGCTAGCTTCCTTGGTCTTCTCCTCCCATTCAGACGCGTCCTTCTTAGCAGTTTCCAGCTCAGTAGCAGATGCGGTCTTAGCAGCGTCTGCAGACTCCTCAAGGGTGGTGTATTTGGTCTGGAGCTCTGACAGCTCTTTGCTCAGGCGAGCGGACTCCTCGGTCGCGTCGTGCTGTGCCTTCTCATGGGCCTGCTGAAGGGCAGTGTACTTCTCCTCGATCTCGGCAGCAGCCTTCTTGGCGGCCTCCGCATCAGATTGGGCCTTCTCGCTGGTGTTTTGCAACGTGGTGGCCTTCTCCTCAGCTTCCACCAGCTGTTGTTGCACGGTGGCGAGTGTTGCGGCAGCATCAAACTGCGCCTTCTCAAGAGCGTCTTGGATAGCTTTCTTGTTCGCCTCCAAGTCGGCAGCAGTTTTCTTCACAGCCTCGAGCTCGGTGTTCGCGTCGGCGGTAGCCTTGTCTTGGGCTTGTTGGGCGACGTTGAACTTTTCCTCCCACTCTGCTGCAGCCTTCTTCGTCTCCTCAAGCTCGGTAGTTGACGTAGCCTGAGCCTGCTGCAAGGCATTGTACTTCTCCTCCCACTCGAGTGCGGACTTCTTAGCCGCCTCGGTATCGGCGTTCGCGATCTCCTGGTCCTTCTCCATTTTGGCGTACTTCTCCTCGGCCGCAGCAAGGTCTTGCTTAGCTGCCGCAAGCTCAGCCTCAGACTCAGCCTTGAGTGTGTCGTGGCTTTGCTGAAGATCAGCGATCTTTCCTTGGGCATCAGCGAGCTCCTGCTTGGTGGCGCTGGATGCCGCGTCTGCAGCGGCCTTAAGCTCGTCAACATTCTGCTGAAGGGAGGCAAGCTTCTCCTGGGTCTCAGCAAGCTCCTTGGCAGCGGCGGCGGCTTCGTCCTCCGAGCCGGTCTTGAGCTTATCGTGGGCACTCTGGAGCTCCGCAAACTTCGCTTCGATGTCGGAAAGAGCCTTCTTGGCAACGTCCAGCTCGGCAGCGGCCTCTGCCTTGAGCTTGTCCAGGGTCTCTTGGAGCGTGGAGAGCTTCTCTTGGGTGTCGGCAAGGTCCTTCTGGGCGGCGGCGGCGTCGCCATCGGAGGCTGTCTTCAGGGTGTCGTGGGCGGCCTGGAGGGCAGCAAACTTGTCTTGTGCATCGCTGAGATCCTTCTTGGCAGCCGCCAGGTCGGAGTCGGTGCTGGTCTTGAGCTTGTCGAGGGTTTCCTGCAGCGCAGTATACTTGTCGGCGGCGGCGGAAATCTCGGCAGCGGTATCGGTCTTGAGCTTGGTGTGGTCGCTGTCGAGGGAGTTGAGCTTGGCCTCAACGGCAGACATGGCTTCTGTTTTCTCGGAGAGAGACTTGGCGGCGGCGTCGGCGTCGGCCTTGAGCTTGGCGAGCTCCTCGCGAAGGGAGAGCTCGAGAGACTCCTGCTGCTTCTTGGCCTCGGCGAGCTCCTGCTTCACAGTGGCAAGCTCATCTTCGAGAGTCTTCTTGTCGTCTTGAGCCTTCTGCAGCTGGTGTTCGAGGGCGGCGAGCTGGTTCTTGACATCGTTGAGCTCCTGGGCGCTGGCGGCGGTAGCTTCATCGCCAGCCAGAGACTGAGCGGCAGCCTTGTCGTTAGTTGCAGCAAGCTCAGACTGGAGGTGAGCGATCTTGGCGTTGCTCTCCTTCTGGGCGTCGGTGAGGTTGTTGCTCAACTCCTGGACCTTCTTCTGGAGATCCTCAGCCTCCTTGGAGACGAGGGTGTGCTCCTTCTCTTTCTTCTGGAGGTCCTCCTCGAGGGCGGTGATGGTCTGTTTCTGGTCGGCAATTTTCTGCTCAAGGTCGGCTCGGTCACCGTCGGTCTGCGGGGAGGAGAAAACGTTGCCCATGATGGAGTCGCGACTAGGTGTTCTGGTGACCTGAGATTCGAAATGCAAACAACACGAACTTTCTTCAGGGTGCAATGCGGCGCGAGAGGGAAATTGAAGAGTTGGAAGGTGGCGGTATGCAGGCAAGACCCATGGACCAGAGGAGGGCCAGCAGAATGGAGGAGGACGATAAACAATAGGACGAACACCTCAGGAAAGGCGGTCAGCCGTGCACCTACACTGCTACCCCACTGCACCTCACTTTTCTAGCGACCAGGGTCTGTCTTTTCTTTCCTCCTTCATTCGATTCTTTCTGCTTCTCATCGTGGGGCAAGTGCAGAACACACATAATTCTTGCGTGGTGCGTCGTGCTCCCGCCCAACGCAACCGCCGGGCCAGTGAGCATGGTGCTCGCTCAGTGATTAAATGAGGGTCTGGATTTTTTTTTCTTTTTGGCCTGAGTGGACAGACCGGTGGACCCCTGTATCAGCTCCACCAATCGCGGCCAATAGCTCCACTAGCTCCAACGTTGCACAAGGCCCTGCTCGCCAATAAGGAAAGCGGACGTTTAGCAGCAAAGTCGTATCTACAGCCAAATCACAGCAAAAGGGTACTTGATGCTTGTTGGCCTGAGGGTGATATCCGTAATCGGGCTCCCAGGCACATTGTGGAAATTTGGCAGGTGCGAGAGACGTGGGGGGCTCTCAATGGTCTGTTTTTGTGTGCCGCTGCACGCCGGTTTTTTCTTGTCCCCGGTCCCCTCGTCGTCATTTCTGTCATCCGCTGGATTCCGCTGGATATACTTATCGTGTCGCCTCTTCTAGGAAACAGAAACAATCAGCATCAACTCTAAGTGAGGGAGGTATGGCACGCGGGTGCTGCTGCATTTGCTCATCTCAAGCATGTGACCACGGGCGATAAGCGGAGCGAAGAACACGAGGGGAACCTGACAATAGCGAAGAAGAGTCATCGAGGGGAACCTGGCTCACGTTCAACCTCAGGCTCACAATCCAGCTGCCTTGGCTTTAAGGCGGAAAAAGGACCAATCTTGCATGAACGATGAGTTGTCACGGTTACCTTACTTCGTCATTTTCTCCTCCCGCCCGGTCGTCCCGTTTCTATGTTGACTGACAGTTGAAGAGAGGAAGATTGCACAGAAAAGAAAGAGAGTGGGAATGGAAAAAAAAAAAAGGGGGGGGGGGGGAAGGACCCGATTGCCTCACCGACAGACCGAGCCAATGAGTTCCTGTCACCGCTTGACGATTAGAGCGCACGGCTTAACGATGACGGTCAATCGAGTCTAATAGATTTGTTTGGCGTAACTTGCCACTTATCATCTTCGTTAGCCACCGGTCGCATTCAATTGAAGCAAAGAGATGCCACCGCCCACATCGCCATCTCGCCCTCACAAGGTGCTCACCTTGTGAGCAACATGAGTTTATCGTAACGAGGCCACATTGGGTCGGTCTTGCCACTCGCCGTGGAAAATGTGTCGCGAACACTCGCGAGTAAAAATACATTTTCAAATCCATCCACCGCCGCCTTGCCTCCTCAACCCCTCAAACAAAACTTTTGCCCTTGCCCCCTCCCCCCCCCCCTCTCCCCCCCCCCCCCCCCCCCCCCCCCCCCCCCTCCTTCCCCCCCCCCCCCCCCCCCCCCTC
>NW_026517733.1:0-4308 GCF_026319265.1 Colletotrichum chrysophilum | reverse complement strand
CCCCCCCCCCCCCCCCCCCCGTTCCCCCCCCCCCTAAAAACCAGACGCTGGCATCATTTTGTCTCATTGCATTACACCAAGGCCACCAAGAAATCTAATGCGAGCTCTGCATTTGGCGTAGTTTGCTGCTGGAAGTGATCTCTCCCGTCCCTGTCATAGCTACTAAGCTTATTAGGGGTTTGAGAGGGTACCGTATCAAAACTATGTAGTGCACATTGTTGGTCCGTAGCGATATGAAGCTGATTGCTCTTGTTCGGATTTCAGTAACAACACACACCCATTACAAAAGCCTCAAAATAAAACGGCAGTAAACCCACTAAGAAATAGAATCAACTGCCTGCCCAGCGCTAGCGTTCAGCAAAATCTGTTCCACGGCTCGTCTAACGCACGTACGCCAGTCTCAAAAGTGGGTGAACAAGGCAAAAAGGGTACATACAACACCGGGCATTCGCCGGTCGTCACCGACCCGACTACTACTCCAGCCCTCATTGGCTTATCTATGGGAGAGCGGACGGGATCCCGAGTTTTCCAATGGGTATGGTCGTATGTGGTATTCGCACCCTCCAAGCGTGAACATGTAGGCTTGATAATGTGGTCACAGGCAGTTTCCAGCCAGATTCACCAACGCTTTCGCTCAGCTTGAGGTTTCAACTTGCCAAGACCGACCGATTGCCCCAGTCTCGGTTCAGAGCCAAAGGCAACATTGTGAATTCATGAGAACTGGTCGTATCGTTCCACCGCGTGGCTTCCTTAACCACTCCAAAGAGCTTCGTGACAGTCAAATTGCTTGACCGTTTGGAGTTCAGAAGGGGCTATCCTAGAGTCGTTCACCCCAAGGGGGAGACGCGGCAGTTAGCAAGCAGAATTGAAGCTTGCGGCTGCGGTCTTTGAGGTGGCGCGACAGGCTGTCAAGTGTGTCACATGCGTTGGACTTCTTTGCAAATTTCGTCGACTGAAGCTCATCCGCGTTCCCTATCAACCTTTGTGAGTTGGTCGTTGGGCTTTTTTGATCCTTCAGTCAACCTAGGTTGAGCAATCCTTAGTTCTATCGCGGTGGTTTCCCCTTTCTTAATCTTGACACTTCCTTTTTCTTTTTTTTCTTTTTTGGCACCGCAAGGCTTCTGGGAAGACCGTTCACATACAGCAGCGACGCTATGACAAGACTGGCAATGATACATGGCCACATGACACCCAAATCATGAGCATATTCATTATCGGAGGATCAAGTGACACTGTGGGCCTGGCGTTGGCTGCTCGTAGCCCTGAGCCTCGCATGAGTGGGCCAGGAATGTCGCTCATATGGTGAGAGCTACGCCATTCACTCTTTTTGGTCAGTGGGAGGGTAATTTACTAGCACACATGGTCATTTCGAGCTACCAGACATTGGGATCGTATCTCATCTCGCCAGTAATGGTCTGCCTTGAGTGCCTGGAAGAAAAGAATTGGACTTAAGAACGCACATCATGTCATATCTTACCTAAACGTAAGTCCAATTTTGCAAAGAGAATCGTCTGCTTGAGATGAACAGTCAGGTAAAGCGTTAATATGATACTACTATTCCATATCCTAGAGCTGAAATGCCGCTCCTCTCCAGTGGGAAAGGCCAGGCTGCCGATGCAACGCCAATTGAAACTCAACTTGAGGCAGACTTATGACACTAGTCGAAACATGGTTTCGGGCAGAAACTTCCACAACTGACCAGTTGACGAACCAGGATGTCGCCCAAGAACGCCACCGCCGGAACAGAGATTGACAAGAATGCATGGCCATTTTGTATACTTCCTGAACTGCTGTCGATTGACTGTCTCGACCTTCCCATCCTCGGAGTAAGTCTCAAGTCTGCTCAAGGCGGTCAAAGTCCTTTCGCATGTTGTGAAACGCGCTACGGGAGTGAAACATGTGCATAATACTTCACGGCGCGTCATCTTTCTCAAGAACAAGAGCAAATCGCCATATTCTTCCCACTTCTCGATGTGTTATGAAGGTTTTCAGCCCAATCAGTAGTTTCAGCAGAAGCGCGGCTTGGCATTAGGGCGCGTTTCTTCCGGGAGAATCAACACTGCGTGACAGAATATTTGACAGTTTTGCCACTGGAGTGTTGTTTTGTTGCTAATCCGGTGGACGATGCTTCTGGAAGTTCCAACTTTCTCAGTCAATCCCTATAACCGCTTTTCTCGGTAATTCCGATTCATTCACTGCTGAAACTAATGTCTAGGGGGGAATACAGTTCTAGTTGCGACCCAACATCTTCCTTGCCTTGCCCATGTGACTTTGGTTGGAACCTTCCTCGTCCAAGTGACACGAGAGAAGACGCTGAACGTAACAACTCCGTCGCGCTGGATGTCTCGTGTCATAGCAAGTGCGCCTTCAACAAAGTCTGACAATTGCGACAACTAAACATCTTCGCAGACTTCTGCGGCCGCCTCGCTGGAGGTATCGAGTCATTCGCATCGGTAACCATCGCCGTATTCTCACATAATCTTCAGGCCGCGGCGTTCTTCGCGACGAAAACTGCCTCTGCTTGAAGTCAGCGTGCTTCAGCCACTGAAGCCTGTTGAGCTACACACCGCCAAGTCTGAATATCATGTCGCAGGGACATGTGTCGGAAACACCTCCGAGATGAATCGCACTTCTACCTTCCCGAAATAACGATGCCGCTCGCCAGACTGCAGGGGGAAGACCTGTCACAAAAGTGAAGATTGAGAGAACGGACCTACCGAAGAAAGGATCTGGTAGCTTTTCCGTACCTTATGTATGTCAGTTCAACACAGATGCCATTGACCTTGTTCAAGCATGTTCCGAAAACTCAATAATGCCGTCATTGCCACAGCACCCCATTGACAAACACTGAGCCCGCCGGACTTTTCTATTGATTATCTTCTAATCCTTTTGATCTCTTTGCTTAGCTTCATCGATGTATGTTCATTCTTTTCACCATGTCCAGCGCGTCACAGCAGTGATCGTAGTTACCGTCCTTTAAGCTTCATTTCTGAATTCAATCCTAACCAAAGTGGCTCGGGTTAAATAGCACCGTTCAAGGTCTCCCTGCTTTCAATAATATGCCGGCTAGACTGCTATTCTTCCAACCATGCCGTGTCCAACTTCATTGCATAGATGCTTTCGTTGATCCCATGGACATTCCAGCCTCTGCCTAGTTGTAACTTGTGTGATTTGCTGCGGAACGTGGTCTATAAATCTCTGTGAGCAACAGGATTAAGGTGGCTAACAGCATCTATCATGCTTGGTTCCTAATGCGAGTACAAAGTTCCATTTGGATTTCAAGTACACATGATCCACGTACTTGGGTCCTTGGAGTCGTTGATTTGGATGGTGTTTGAAAGGGCATAACCTGGTCCCACGGCGCAATTAATTTGCCACCTGGTTAGAAGAGGCCTTGCGTGCTGCTCATAAACATAGAACTGCGTTTGATTGTAATTAATACGTTAGGGCCTAAAGCTGCAGCATCTTTCTTGTTCGTATGTTCTAGATGAAGTCCCTCTAGCTATGTCTTTCTCAGCAAGCAAACACATATTGCTAAGCTCCTTCATAAAGCTGGAGCATTACTTGCGAGATCGCAACCAACGACGTAGATCGGGACACAGGCTTCGATGTATCAGCCGTTTCATGCACAACTTGGACGCATCAATGCCTGGATACAGTGTGCTGATTGTTCAAGAGAGGATGGCACATCGAATGGCCAGCATATCGCCTCTCACCCCTCATAGGTTGTGGGCACTAAACAGGTGTCATGATTCCCCAATTGAACTCGACCTTTCTCCTCCAGGCTTCCCCGTGTCATTCTCGCTGTGACAGAAGAACTTTCGGCCTCTTTCACAGGATTGGCATCAAGCAGAATGAAGGCGTACCGGAAAGGGTGTGGACAATCGTTATGTTGGCCTGTTGCAGTAGAACCAGATCCATCACAAACTGGCCTTCGCGTACGAACGCTCGTTAAGTACTCGAAAGAATGCTGCTCACTGTCGATTATCGAGAACATTAATAGAAACACATCGATAGGAACTGGCTTTATAAACCTTTGCAGCTATCCTAGGGCTCATCATAAGTGAGGATGTGGCTTTCCGGCTGGTCCTTTCTATGTGGCTATAGCATATATATAGCAGATTGAGCGGGTTTTCTTCAGCCTATCACTTTTACCGCCATGGCTTATTTGTTACGACCCGTTATGCAGGATAACAGTTAACCGACCCACTTGGGCATCGAGCGGCTAGGACAGGACATTTGTATTGCAGGATCACGGGAACAACAGGGACTCGCTCGGAAACGGAAGAACTATGGTGCAAGTCACGT
>NW_026517732.1:0-4332 GCF_026319265.1 Colletotrichum chrysophilum | reverse complement strand
AACTAGTACTTTACAGCTGTAGATACTCTGACTTAAAACACAAAAGTAACACGCGCCCCGACTGACATCCAACGGCTATTTTTGATCCATCTTCCGCATGAGACCTTGCACGGTACTCCGGCGGTAACCAAAGAATATTTTTAGACCTATTCGTGATCCATGTGTCCTGTTGTGAGAGCATATAACGCTGACCCATAAGGTCTCCAGTTGGTTCCTGGATCGCTACCTCGAATACGTTCTCCAAGCTGTTGCGGCCCTCGAGCGTCTGCTGGCACTGGCCTGTGGCCGTGTCCCAGAGCTTGACGGTGCTGTCGCGGGAGCCTGAGGCGAGCTGGCGCCCATCCGGCGAGAAGGCCACCGAGTTGACGTAACTGCTGTGGCCCTCGAGCGTCTGCTGGCACTGGCCGGTGGCCGTGTCCCAGAGCTTGACGGTGCTGTCGCCGGAGCCTGAGGCGAGCTGGCGCCCATCCGGCGAGAAGGCCACCGACCTGACCCAGTCGCTGTGGCCCTCGAGCGTCTGCTGGCACTGGCCGGTGGCCGTGTCCCAGAGCTTGACGGTCTTGTCGCTGGAGCCTGAGGCGAGCTGGCGCCCATCCGGCGAGAAGGCCACCGAGTTGACCGAGCTGCTGTGGCCCTCGAGCGTCTGCTGGCATGCGTTCCAGTCTACGTCTCCCTTTGTAATGATGGTAACCCAGGCTGGTACTTCTGCTCGGAAAAGTTGCCTTACTAAGCTGTGGGTAGGGCTAAATAAAAGAGCAGCTATGTATAGTTGCAATGGAAAGCTTTCTATACATTGTTTATAAGAAAGGACAAATCGACAGGCATCTCGGACGAGTTCTATAAGTTGTGTTTCCATACTCGCCTGATGTACTGTTAGGCGTATCCTGAGATGTAGTTCAATTAGACTTACGACCAATGTTTGGAGTTTCCGCATTGCCACTACTGCTTGTGGCATGCCTTTCAGAAGACTCTGAGCCTCTAGCCAGTGGAGATAATGGCGTTTGAGGAAATTGTGAACGCTAGCGTTGTCCCGTAAATCAACGCGCGCCGGGCCGTCTGCGGGATTTGAGTGCTCAAGATGGTCGACCCAGTGGGCAGACGAGTACTTCAGAGAAGCCAGAGGGTCTAGGTGAGGTGGTGATGTGTCCTCTACAGAGCTTCCAGGTTTGCGCAGCTCGTAGATGTCGCGTCTAAGCGTCCTAGATAGTACGTCTAGAGACCTTGAGAAGATCGCGTGGTGCTGGTGTGCAATGCCAGAAGGTAGAATCTGGCCAAGTGCTGGGTATGCCTCGTTCATCAAGAAATCCTTGGCCGACTGGTGGACAAAGTAGATTGTGTCCTGGCGAATAGTGAGAAAAGAGCCGCAGATGCTAATGATATACCGGAGGAATTTAGGATTGCTCGCCAGGGGATGATGCTCCTTGATGAGTATGGTGAACTCAGCTAGTGAAAGTGGGCGATAGGTCGTCACCACGAGGGCAAGTATTTGCCTACAGAGCCCAGTGTCCCTTTCTCCTTCTCTATCAATTTGTTCCATCATCCGTCCATAGAGAGCATTAAGTCCAGGTGGGAAAGATTTTATCTTCTCTAAGGCGTCCCATTCTGATGTCTTCTCGAGTTCTTGGCAAATTAATGCGACCCAGAGAAATGTGCCGGCGGCATTTGACGACAAATACTGACGTGCTTCACTGGCGGTATTAGGTGAGTAGCCCTTGAGTTCGCCGAGTTTTGATATCTTGAGCGTGATGTAGCTGTCCACAGCTGTTGAGACCGACTTTGCATTAAGTTCTAGTGATAGCCTTTGCGCTGCGGTACGCAGCCGTTCTTCGATCCGCAACCAGTTGCGGCTTGAGACGAGCCATTTTACACTGGTTGATTGCGATGTTTTGGTAATCAGGTCGAGCAGCTGATCGCAGCCCATTAAGCACTCGTCTAATGCATCGACAAGAAGGCACACACCTCGCAGCTTCGAATCGTGGAGCATATTTGCAAAGATCTCAGACATCGCCTGCCATGCGTTGACGTCTTGAAAAAGCGCCTTCCCAGCCTTTTCGTACTTCTTCATATACGAAACAAGGGACGGGTCTTGGTCGAGAAGCATGAAGATCAAGCCGCGCAGTACCGCCGTCGCCGTATTAAGTCGCTCGTCGGTGGCTTGACAGAAGAAGTAGGACAAGGGTTGCCCCTGACCGCGTGTTGCTTCAAGCTCGTCGATGATGCCGCATAGAAGCATGGTCTTGCCCTTGCCCGGGTCGCCCTTGACCCAAAGCAGTCGCTGGTCCTGGTTGTCACGCCACTGGCAGAAGTCGGAGTTCTGAAGCACCCAGACGTAGGAGTCAGTAAGTAAACCGCCCTTGGTCTCCTGGATGCGTTTCTTGTCGTCGCGTGGGTCGGTAACACGTAGGTCGGCCAGGCATTTCTTGAATTCCTCACTCTGTTGCATCTCCTCTTGTCGCTTGGTGTGGTGTTGAATAGCAACTTCAATATTTTGAAGCATCTTAGGTAAAAGTTGAAGTTCCTTGAGCTGAGAATTTGCGGCGTCTTCTAGGGATTCAAGGCTTTGAAGTGTCTTTTCGGAGGTGTATTGCTTCGAGCATCTCCGCACGTCAGCTTCAACAACCTTGATGTCGTCAAGCTTGCCAGCCCAATCATCCAACTTAATAACGTCTCTGAGGAAAACATCAACCCGGCTCCTGTGGTAAAGGCAGATGCTCTTCATCTGGTAGAGCAAGAGCATCTGGTAAAGATGGACGATATGCTTCTGAAGCTGACTACGCAGCCCTTCAAAATCCGGGCCGGCATCCTTCGGTTTGAGGAGGAGATTAACCAAGTTCCAGTACCAGTCCATCATGGAAACAACGTATTCAATGCCATTGCGTTGAGTAACTGATTCGAAGACTGGGTTGGCAAGTATCTATATGGTATTAGTGGATGTTTGTAAATCCGTGGAGCAACTGACCTCAAGAGCAAAAGAGACGCCAACCCAAGCGATAGCAGCTTCGGGAGCAGCCTGTACAGCCTTCCCGATTACTTCCTTCAGAGGGGAGATGACCCGAATCACATCGCTGGCTTTCTGTTTGAATTCTGCCTCCTTTTTCGTCTTCTGCAGCCCGACCTGGACAAGAAGCTCCATCTGGTGCCATCTTTCCTGCGGGTCAGGTTTGATGTGGTTTTCAGCTGAAGCGGCAGGAGTATGACTATCACCGGGAAGTTCGGCCGATAGGAGGTTCTCGTATGCTTCGACTAACTTGGATTCGCGCCGCTTCAGGTTGTCGTACGCCTGGTTCCAAAGCCGCTCTTTGAGGTTGTTTGCTGTTGAGATTGGTGTCTGAAGGGGCGAGGAAGACTGAGAAATTGGCGTTGGAGGGGGTGAAATATGAGGTGAGGCAGAGTTTGACTTGCGGAAGCTGGATTTGAACTTCTTAAGCCATTGAGGACTCATGTTGAGCCGTCTATTTTGCCCTTTGTATGAGCAACAGTGAGAAAATCGTAGACGATTGTATGAACACTGAGCGAGTGGCTCAGAGGGCGGGGTCTTGGGCAGTATTGTCTCCCTCGTCAGGCGGGGTAATGCGGCTGGGGTTATTTTCCTGTGCATGAGAAGAACCCAATACGAGGCCGAAGATCTGTTGCGTCAGACTGAAAGCAACATCTTGCATATCGTAGTGGGTAGGCCAAGATGTGACGTGAGCAAGAGGGAGTGGCTACTTGTCTTGGCATGCACCTGCACCCGTGCCAATCACGCGCAGCTATTCTTCCGTGTTGTCATTTTTCGTCTTTCGTTTTCTAGCACTAACCGCCTCTATTAGTAACGTGTTAAAACGATAAGGTGATCTGTCTTAGCTTTATGAACAGGGGATTTATTTTTCTCTCTTGGAAGTAGAGATATTTCGTCTCTCAGCTGTTGTAGAAGCTGCCGATGTGGAAAAGTCGACTTGCCTTCCGGAAGGAATCGCCTGACGAACGGCGGGGCCAAAAGGTGCACTCAGAGTTAGCGTGTCAGTCTACGATTGGATGTTGCGGCTGGTACCATCTGCAAGGCGGTGGTCCGTGCTACTGACTACCTGGTGTCAGAACACCCCGACATGAGACAAATGCAAATAAGCCATATTTCGGTTAGGACACAATAGCTGATGCATAGCCAAGATGCTTGACTCGGTTATGAAATGTGGACCTGGCAGATCCCCCATCGCTGCCCGAGCCTAACTAAAGTAACATAGTAGATGGCGTCGTGGCGTGCTCGGATATGATATCTTCTCGCTTAGAGCGATTTCTTGTAGTTGGGTGACGGTTTGTCAGTATGGCCAGCGGAATATGCATGTATGTGAGCAG
>NW_026517731.1:0-4408 GCF_026319265.1 Colletotrichum chrysophilum | reverse complement strand
GTGTTGCCTAGTCCTCGCAGTCCGTTGACTACTTGGCATGCTTTAGCGCAGAGGTCTCTCACATGAATTCCAAAAGTGAGTCTTCTGTCGAAGTGGACCCCCAGCCATCGTAGAGAGGAGCCTTGGTTAACAGCTTGAACTCCCAGTTCCGGTCGTAGAGATGGTCAAGCCCGGCTGGGGTCTCATCAATATCCTTTTCAAGCTGTTTCTTATTCCTCCCTTTCCGCAGGAAGTTCTCTTGCATTTTCAGCCACTGGAACTGACCGTTATACCGATCAGCCATTTTCTGGGAGATGCTGAGCCTCGTCGGCTCATCTTTGTTGGGCAGCTTATTGTTGACGATACTTCTCGAGTAGGATATGTTGTCGGTGTGAACATCTTCGGGTGATATGGTATACTCGCTGAATCCCGGGTACTGTGTAAGCCCCTGCCGGATTTCAGGCTCACTGCGGCTGACAACTAAAATCCGAGCAGTGGTGTCGGTGACCGCTTGTCGGAGCTCGCCGAGAAAGCGGACCATGGAGGTGCCACTGTTTCGGGTCTCCTCCACGCAAGTGCATTCGTCCAGCCCGTCCAAGACGAAGGTACAAGAGGGAACAGCTTGCAAAACCTCACGGAAGAGCTTGATGATGGTCGCTCGTGTTGTACCCTGTTCGTGTTGGGCTAATCGACTCTTGTGGACCACCTCTAGAGCTGCCTGGCTCTGCAATAGTACCTGAGCAATCCACGACCTTATTGCCATGAATGGATCGTCGCGGCCCTCGAACGTGGACGACAAGAAGAAATGTGCAACAGGTGTTTGGAGACTTGACGAGAGGACTTCAACCAGTTTAGCACAAAGGACAGTTTTGCCGAATCCCGCAGGACCGTTGATCCACAACATCTGGGAGGTAAATGCCGGTGTGTTAGGCGAAAGCCAGTCGCGGATGATTTTCCGGGTTAGTATCCATTCGCACGTGCCGTCTAGCCGCCTTTGGATAGCATCATCGTACAGATCGTTCGGGGAGGGGCAACCGAGCCATGTACGCAGGTCTCGTTTTGTCTCAGCTGAAGCTGTTAACAAAAGAGCGGGGTGTACCGCAAAGTTACCCTTACCTCTCATCTCCTCTTCTGCTTTGAGCAGAAACGCCCGAATCTCAGCAACCCAAGGACCCTCGACCGGAGAAATATCTGAACATCATCGTTAGATTGGCGCGGCAGCTAGTGGTTTTGGGGCATTGTCCGAACCGTGTAGGTGTGTAGGGCCATTGCGCGCTCCACATCCTAGACGTGTACCAGTTGCGTCGTCAGGAGAAACAACGCTATGCAGATACTGTACCAGGGTCGCAAACGTCTGTACGTGCTCTGTGCGCTTTGCCTTCCCGTGCAGCGCCCAAGCCACCCGCCGCAACTTTGAATCTGTCGGCGCGCTCTGACGAGGCCGGGCTAGCCGGGTAGAGACCAGCTTATTTTTCGGGAATTCGCCGTCTGCTAGGGCAGGCCGTTGGTCGATGGTGTCGTCTGCACCGCTACCGAAACCTTGAATGCTGACCAACAATTTGTGAACTATCGACAACTTTTGCGCATCATCGAGAGCGGGGTGGTGGGTATCGGACAACTTCCCGTCTTTGATGCCGACAGCCTGGCCCCATTGTTCGAGTCGGTGCTTGTCGGCGTCGAACTGCGCGGCGAGGGAACGAGAATCGCGGCCGTAGTTTTTGTAGGAGGCAACCCTTTGGACAGCTTCCAAGCAAGTGCTGAAGAGGCCAGCAAGACCCGCGACGCCAACCGCCAGCCCCACTGGTTCCATGGCGACTTGGGTGAGGTGTTAGAGATCGGGTTGGGTGGCATGCGGGGATGGGTGCCTCTTCATAATCAGAGATTCCTGGCGCAGCCTGTCATCCGAAGCACAGCCACACAAGCCGACGGACGTTTCCCTCCATGCCACGTCACTGGATTGTCTCGAGGTCAGCCCGCCGAAATGCCTTGGATAGCGGTGCCCAAAAAGATAGCTTGACCTGTTTGTGTCACATAACGTCATGCGTCTCGCTGATTGCGCTGAGTAGCGGACTTCCTGTGACGCCGAGGACTTGGCCGCCATTCGTAGCCTCATCGACGTTGAGGTCTGGACGGAAGTCAGTCACATTATTTAGGTGGCAACAGCTCTCTAGACTTACACGCTACGCAGTTTTTGCTTAGTTCTTCTTGGTGGTGTTTACTCCATTCGGTGGAGCCCACCAAGCCGTATTCCTCATTGTCCCAATTTGCCAGTATTCTATGCCACGATTAGCCGTTGGGTTCAGAAGGAATGGTGAGGCCTTATTCTGCTCTTCGACAACTTACATCTTGCGATACGGCTTCCAACCTCTCTGACAGAGCTCTCCCAAAGCACGGGCGACCTCATTCATAGCGGCTGTTCCACTGACGGGGTCGATGGCACCACAACACCAGGAATCGTGATGATTTCCCAGAACAATACGTTCGTCTGTCATACCTCGAATGGTGCCTATGACATTATAGATCGGAGCGTATTTGTAAGTTCCTACCGCACATCGAAGTCAGTATTGGCCATTCTTTCGTCTCGAATAATTTTGCATTGGAATCGACAGAAGCATCATGAAGAGTAGGATGAGACGAAAATTCACATCGACCGGGAAACAGTGTAAAATCCATTTATCTTAGATGTGGAAGGACCCTTACCATGGTTGGCTATGGATACTCGCACTTTGCTTGGCCCCGTGCAGTAGTCGACATCAGCAAGACACCCTTTCCAATCACTCCCTTCGCCGCCCATGGAAACAGGACTCAGACCGTTCCCATTCAAGGCCTTCAAGAATGGAATAGCATCGGCATAGGATATTGGCAGAGATGGTATTCTCGGGGTTGCGTATCCAGGATCTTGACGTTCGACATCAGTGCCAGGCAGACTAGGGTACCTAGGGGTCGTGGGGTCTCCAACAGCTATCGAGAAGAAGTCGACGCTTCCTCTCTGAATAGATTTTGGGTGTCTAGCTGCTTACAGATGTCAATGTGACTCCTTGTTCAATGGACAACATAGGCCGGACGCCATTGTTCTTCGCATCCAAAGAGGGGCATACAGTGGTAGTCAAATGCCTGTTGAAACGGGACCCTTCGGCCTTAGATTGGACGGATCACTACGGCTCAGCCCCTGTTTCTGTCGCGGCTAGAAGAGGTCACGCCGAGGTTGTGAAGTCCCTCTTGGCTACAAATAGTGTCAACATTCACTCTCCGGATCATTTTGGCCGGACGCCCTTATGGTGGGCTAAAAGACGCGGCCATACTGAGATCTCGCATCTTCTACTCGAAAGCGGAAAGAAGCGAGGCATATTACTAGACGACGATCAGATGATACCAGAAGTCAGCACAAAACCTCATGATCCGTCAGCCCGATCTTGTGATATCTGCACTTTTAGCATTTCGGAGGATTCCACTTATTTTCGTTGTTCAGTTTGTAATTGCGGGGATTTCGATATTTGCCAAGACTGCTTTGACTGTGGCGCCCGTTGTCTCGAGGAATCGCATGTACTAGTTCCAAGGGGAAAGGCAGGGTGATATGCAGAGAGTTGTAGGTGCACCCACCGTGGAAAACTTGGTTTGAGCGCGCCTTTAGCGTCTCTTACGCCCTAAACATGTTCATCCAACACGACTTGGGGGCTAAGCGATCATTCTGGATCAGAATGATCCAGTTCGACCCAAGGTAAAAAGGAACATGTTCAGAATTAGACTTGTATATAGTATGACCTGAGCCAGGCTCATGGTCAGACTTCCATAGCTCTTCAGCAATCAACTTGTGAATATCATCTGATACTTTCAGCTTACCTTCACTGCGAATACTTGTTGAGTCTAAGACTGATCACCTTAGCCTCTGACTATCGATCTACGACATAGCTTACGACCTACGACCCAGACCACGACCCCAGTGTACTGTTACCACGTTTCAATCCACAGCTTCTGTTAGCAGACCCTACCGTCGACTTCCCTCCTACATACCAATCCACCAGCACCCACTGTTAGTGCTGCGCTGGGTCCGCCATATCAACACTAACACTGCTAAACCCATCCCACACAACTAGAACCCTCGCCCGCGATGGCCTCGCAGCCAGCCGCGGGCCCCTCGCAGGCCCCTAGGGGCCTCTCATCCTCTATGCATAGACTCCCCCGGACCCCTCCTCCCCCTAGCTCCCTACCTCCACGACCGAGGGGCCTCACGCCCCCCCCTATCCGGCCCTTGGGAAGGGGGCCACGATCGGCCACTGCCGCCCTACAACAGGCTCGAGAGGGTCGGGCCCTCCGAGATGAGGCCCGGGACCTCCTCGCTAGAGGCCTAGATGCCCTCATTGGGACGGCCCCAGCACGACTGAAGGCTACAGCCCAGGACCTCATCGATACCTTTACCCAGTTTGCAACT
>NW_026517730.1:0-4414 GCF_026319265.1 Colletotrichum chrysophilum | reverse complement strand
TTAGGAAGCGACCGCTCACCGCCTTGGGCGAGAAGTAGTGGTGGGCCTGATTTTATTTGGGCCAATAGATGGGCTTAAAAGTGATGCCCGGATAAGAGTGATGCCCGTGTATCAATTCGTGATGCCCGTGTATCAATTCCCCTGTTTTAACAGCCAAGATCGCGCTCGTTGTTGGAAAGACCAGAATGTGCCTAGTTCGTTCTAAGAATGGAAGCGAAGACGAATATTCAGAAAGTGTTCGATGTAGTAAGTCGTGTGCGTTTGCTAAGCGGTCCTGCGACGGCATTAGCATGGAGACCCAATAGTAGCAGCCAGACAGCACATTTTTGGGGTGCTGATCAGTATCAGCCCTATCAGTCATTGTGAAGCTTGACAATCTGCCACGTTCGGGGTGAAGCAAGTGAACAAATGGGCAACGGTTGCGTTGCCCATAACAGTTCCACAGAAATCATTATGCCGGCCTCTTTATGTAGAAGCCAGGCGATGTACTGGTTAGTTGGTGAGTGATAAATTTTGCCCTGACCCTTGTTTCAACATGCAGGAGGTCCCGCAGGTGCTCTGCGTCATGTGATGATATTGGAAACGATTGACAACGCTGTCCTGGCGACATTTATTTCTTTACAGGGTATACCTAGAATACTTTCGCTCGAGATCCATCAGCGCGCCGTTCAGGAATGAGTCGCCGTGCAGAACCAATTTTCGAGCGCCTGAACACCATCTCGAGACTTGTGGCCCACACTCCGACTGCGCTCGCGATTTGCCCAGATTGGCCAGGGCCCGGAAATGCCTACGGAGTAACTTTCGAAATGATCGTTTGATCATACGTGTGTCGAGCGTTTTGATTTACCATGCTGTTTATCAGCTTCTTGGTGTCAGCATGCAGGAAATGTAGAAGAGGGATCACGATATGCTTCGTTGCCCTGAGGTGTTGTAGCTTCCGAGGGCTCCCGATTCAGATTGCGTGAACACTCAGGGCTAC
The DNA here is from genome assembly GCF_026319265.1 of Colletotrichum chrysophilum. NCBI lineage: Eukaryota > Fungi > Ascomycota > Sordariomycetes > Glomerellales > Glomerellaceae > Colletotrichum > Colletotrichum chrysophilum. Next base: position 3,435 of record NW_026517730.1, on the reverse strand, counting down.
CATCAATACACAGTCAACAGAGAGGCAATTTTGATCAAGTACTCAGCCGTGCATACAACGAGCCTTCATGCATTTCTTGATGACATCCACAGCACGATGAGCAAAAGGGCAAGACTTCACAAAGGCACAGGTTCATTGTGTTCAGAGCCATTGGAGATCTATTGGCCGAGGGCAGACTCGCATCACGAGCATAAATGCCGCATATCTTAGACAGATAAACATAGCAAGCTGAGTATGCCGCACCGTTGGTCTTGCCTCCGCGGTAAGCTTCCAATGACATACCGACCCAGTTCTACTCCATTTAAACGTGGCCTTTGCTCGATTGGATTCACCTTCTCGCTTCACAGCCGTGCAAAGCCTCCAGATTTCACCGGTACCCAGCGTCTTTATGCGTCTAGCCATTGTGCGTGCAGGCTGTGTCATGCAGAAAATCGTTTTCGGCATTCATCTCGCTGCCAGCGTCTCCGTCTGCGAGACCAAATCAACGAACCTCAATCGGCTGATATTCATCGACGAAAGCGTCCGATCAACCATGATGCGCAATCTGATTGGAGCGGTTGGCTCTCAATGGCTTTGTTCTGCTACCCCTGAATGTGGGCAGCAGAATCATCGTGTTGGCTCCGCATCACGATCATTAGTGAACACGGAAACTCCCCTGAGGACTCTGTCACGTTCCCATAAAGGACTGTCGAGCGTACCCACCCCAATTTGTCTGTTTTCAGGGGTAAGGCAGCCAACATAACGAACGTCAAGTCCATCTGCGCGAAAGGCATCACTCTCTGTGGCCTCTAAGGCACAAACAAATGCTTTCTGCGCCGTCGCTGGCATTAATAGTACTACGTACGCTGGCTGTCACTTTACCGTATTCAGGCTGCAAGTGGCATCCCTTGTGCGAGAGCAGTGTTGCCACGAGGATTTCATAGCGAGAGTTCGGCGCGGAGAGAACAATGATCTGACTGTGATGGCCCTGAAGCAACATGACTGGTCTGGTGGCACTGGCTAGCTTCTCCGAGTCGAGAATGGCAGCGCTCTGTGGCCCCTGATCGGCCAACGTCCGCCTGCCCAGGCCAGCGGACTGCCAGTCTGCAAGCGTCGACCACCTCTTGAGCTGCCCCTGGCGCTGTAGTTACCCCTCTGCGACGTCCGCCAGGCGTGTCCCAGCAGCATCCCTCCCTGGCCGGGGAGAAAACACGTCGAGCCCGCCAGTCGATGACCAGCAGCCCCGCGCGAGCCCCTTTCCGAACGCACCAGAGCATCCGCGCCTCTCCCATCGGCAGGTGCGAGCTGCTCGTAGACTGACTCGGCACGAGGGGCGACCTCAGCCAAGCCTGGTACCGGGTTGCGCGGACCGCTGCCATTCCTCGTCCTGGAAGGTGCACCGGCGACGATCAAAGGCTCATTGGTCACGATACGCTGGAGATCTTGATTTGTCTAGGGGCCCCTGTTGGGGGGTTGAGTTGGCCGCCCCTTTGCCGACGCGTTGTGCCGACATAGAGCAGAAGGATCGGCCACAGAGTGCGTGTGCCGATGGAAGGCCCTCAACCACAGCAGCAGATCCCGCAAGAGCAGAGCGGCTACAGCAGCTGGACGAGCGTCCGGACGCCGCCAGAAGACCGTCACAGGGAGCAGCGCACAATCGTCTGGGGCGGTCACTCTTCCCATCGGGAGGACTAGCATCCCGGAAAGATGACTTATTATATTTAATTGACTATCAATATCAAAGAATCCCGGTTACAAATAACGGTAGTAGGCCTTGCACTCCGCAGGTGTCACGTTACAGCCCTGAAGAACGTACTTAATAATACGTACGAGATGCCGCAGCGTGATAGACCCAGTACCCCAACCAGAACACTACACCCTGTTTCCGTGACCCCTGAGCGCCAGCCGTCAATACGTTCGCCCGCGCGCCTCACCCTGATGACAACAAGATTCACCTACTGGCAGCGCCGGCAGGTTAGCAACCCAGAAACCAAGTCTATCGTATGCGACGAAGCCCTTGATTTGCAGAACCCAAGGCTAGGGTGCGAATGTGCACATTTGCAGGATTCACATCTCGTCACCTGCCCAGCTCCACACGTTGCAGTCACGCAGTTTCGACCAAGAAGGCGCTGTCTTCTCTTTCCCGAACTCCAAGAACATGACGGTGTGTTCAAAATCACACAGGCGTATTGTCTCTACATTTCTTGTCAGTTGTCAGATTCAGCCAACGAACAAGAAGCTATCACCGCCTGATCATGTTTTCCAAGGTGATCGGCGCGGACGGTTTGCATTCGCTGCAGAGCTCGTCGCCCCTATACTCAAAGTGCGTGACGCATGGCTTACAGCGCTCTTGGGTTCTGATGTAGACGATGCACCAACGGGACACAATGTATCTCGTGTGTGAGCAGCGAAACTCGCGCTGCGTATAGTCGCACATTTTGACTCGTGTGAACGGCAGAGATCTTAAGGCTAAAACGCAGTGAAAGGCGATGACCTGCTGTGTGACGGCTCTTTTATCAGATTGACACAACAGGGGCGCCTGTTTCTGGTTGGGCGCAGCAAGCAGATGTCTCCGGCGATCTAGATTTGATGCGAAGGCACGTACTATGACGACGCGCCACTGCAATAAAACAGCGGGAACCATGGCCAATCACGATGGCATGCTGGAGTAGTTTTGAACACATCCGTCTTCCCCCGACGCCAGCTCCGAGTTGGTTTAGGAAGAGGGTGTGGGGTGGGTATGATCCAGCCAGGGGTCTGGAGCAGGTGTCTGCTGTTTTCCAACAGACCAGATTACACTGCTGTTTTGTCTGATTACTTGGCAATTTCGTGGCTGCGCCTTTTATTCTTGTTGCAGTGCGGGGACTGGTGGGGACTGACGGACGTACTGAGTGAAGCCGGCCGATTGAAGGCCGACCCTGTCTGAAGGGTGGCTTTAGCAAGCCAATGGCAGACATGGTTGAAGACACCACTGCATAGTGGCTGCTGCATGGGCGAGCAAGGTAGTCCCTTTTGAGCGGAGCTGTGAAATTCCATAGCTCCACCCAGGATGATCCAGGGCCTGCAGGGGTTGCTCGTACGAGCATGGATACGTACTGTACGTATGGAGCTAGTTGCTCACATCACGCACGCTACGGAGTCTGCAGTAGCGATTCTCATACCCTCCCACCCTCCCACTATTCCCACTCTCTCCTACGCGGTATGGCACCTCTCCTTCTCCTACCTAGCCGAGCTCTGGAATTCCAGAGCTTGGCGCAAAGCTAAAGCGAGCAGCCCTCCTTCGCGCAGCTCCATATAAAGCCACGCCCAGCGCCTTAGCCCAGAGAACGACACGTCTTCATCTCGACCAGCTTCAGCCCCTGCACCCCTCCACATAGTCCCATCCATATAGTGGGGCTCTGGAATTCCACAGCTCGGCTTCAAGAGGTAAAGCGCTCGCCACGCCGTTTCTATCAT
>NW_026517729.1:0-4491 GCF_026319265.1 Colletotrichum chrysophilum | reverse complement strand
ATAATAATAATAATAATAACTATTTACTATAAATTTCACTTACTTAATATAATAGTTTATCTTGCGATATGTCTTCTGCTCTATATAGCCCTCTTAGTAAGCCTTACTAAGGAAGTAGGCTATATAACTAGTATAGGCCTCATAAGCTTATAATTTTAGGACGGTTAGGAGGGCTACTTTTTCTTAAGTAATATATACTTTTTTATAAACTCTTTAATCTCTTCTAACTACTAGCTCTTAGTAGTTATAGGCTTAGTTTATTAGAACTTTAATTTTACTCCTTTTTTACTACTCGAATATTTTATAGAGTAAGTAAGTCTCTCTCTTCTTTTTCTATATTTCTATTTATAAATAACTACTTTTTTTATCTTATAAGATATCTTATTTTTCTAAAAAAGCTTTTAAAATAGACTTTTATCTTGGAAGTATATAAGTTAAGTTAAGAACTTATAAGGATTAGCTAATTTAGTTTAATTATTTTAAAGTTATTTATATTATATATAGCGTTTAGGATTTAGTTAATCTTAATAGGCTTAATATACTTATTTTCAAAAATACTAATAGAGTAAATATCATTTCTCTTGAGGATTATATTACTTAAATTAATAAAGAGAAATAGGATATTTATGATAAAGATCTTAAGAAATAAGAAGTAGATAATGTTTCAGAAGAAAAATAAGTAAAAATAGTTAATTCTTAATAATAATAAGAAGCTAATCAGTATAGTTAAACTTTGGATTTTAAATAAGCTTAATAGAAATCATATTTTACTTAGGTTTATTTTAAGACTTAAAGCTTTACTTCCTCTTAAGTTATATATTTTAGATATTTCTAAGTTAGGTAATAATATAGATCTTATTTTAGTATTTATATATTTATAAAGACTTATAGGTTAAACTACTTTAGATATTAAGAGTAGTAAATTATTTTCTCTTCAAATAGTAGTTAAACTATTTATGAATAAGCTTATAAGGAGTAATTTAGCTATTAAAACTATTATAAAGAAAAACTATTTAGGTATTTTTTGTAAAACTACTTACTTAAATATTAGCTTAATAGATTTTTATAACTAATAGATGAATTACTATTATTAAGTATTAATTTATAAAATTATAGATATCTAAGAAGCTTTTATAATGAAGTACTTCTTTTAAACTATTAAGGTTTAAATTACTTCTAATTAAGTATAATAAATAATCTAAGATCTTATTACTTATAAGGAATTATCTTAAGATTTCCTTAATTTTAAATACTATATAAAGGTTTTTATAGGAATTATTTATTTAAACTTTTATTACAAGAAGCTTAAGATTAATAAAATATTTATAATAATTCATAATAGACCTAATGACTTATAAACTTTAAGTTTAACTTTAGGAAGATTTAAATCTAAAAAACTAAAGTCTGAAAATAAGAAGTTTTAAAAGTTAAGAGATATTCTTAAAGAGATTAAAAAATATTTATACTAAGAATTTATTGATTTAAAAAAATCATTATAATATGTTTAGTCTCCTGAGGATTATATAAGGATTAAATTTATATTAACTAATAAGATATTTTACTAATTAGCTTTAAGAGTTATTATAAAGATCTAAAATAATATTAAAACTAAAATACTTTTAAAGAAGCAGAAACTAATCTATGAAGACTTTATAAATAAGGGATAGTTTCAGTTAGAAGATATTATAAAAGTAAAAAGATATACTACTAAAAGTGCTATATACTTTAATAATATAGTTATTATTATATTTATATTACTATATATAGATTTAACTACTTCTAAGATATTTAGAGAAAGATTTAGATCCATTTTTAATATAAATAGAGAAAATAACAATAATCTATAGTTCTCTATTATTTATAATATTATAGCTTTAAACTATATTATTAATAACTTAAGCTATTTATAAGATTATAAACTACTTAAAAAGCTTAAAAGAGTTATTATAAGAAATTAAATTTTAATAGTTTATAGAATAAATATAAAAGTGCTTTATAAAGCTTTTTATAAGCTTAATAGAAAATAAATAGAGAATCTTATTCTTAAAAACATGTTTTATATTAAGGGTTTTAAAACTAATATTATCTTAAAATCTTCTCTTAAGAGTATTAATATCTTAGTTAAATAGATATATTAATAAGATCTATTATAAGGAGTTTAAAATTTTACTTTAAGTATTTGTATATATTAATAATATTTTATTTTTTAAATACAAAACTAGTTCTAATTATTTTATTTTATTTTTATCATAAACGTATTCTAATATAAATTATTCAAAGGTTATATAAATATTATATAATTAATAGCTAGTTATACGTTTTTGAAAGTAACTTTTCTATAACTTTAAACTTATATAAAAAGATAATATTTATCTTTAATGCCTATAAGCTAAATATCTTAGTTAGAAAGCTTTTAATTACTTAATTTAAAACGCTTAAGAAGTAAAAATTAAGAAGCTAACTTATTTAAAATATAAAGATTACTCTATAGTTTATTTATAATAAGTTATTTTATAAAAACCTTCCAAATCTAAAAGTAGATATTTATACTAATATATCTCTTAAGATTTATTTAACTATTTAAAGGTTTATTTAAAAGCTTTATAGCTTTTTATCATTAGAGATAAATAAATATATAGAAAATCTATTTAGGTTTTATATTAGAAATAAAACTTATTATAAAGTTTTCTAAGTATTATAGATTTTTAAGAATTAGGTTTTTAGATAAAAGAAACTTCTTATATGTAAAATAAGATAAAACATTAATAGATCTATTATTATAATCTAAAGAATAACTGAATACTAATAATAAGCCTAAGAGAATAGTATCAATATTAAGGGTCTCCCTCTTTGTATAAAAAAACTAATTAATAGGAGAGAGAAAATAGGAAAAAGAGTAATTATATAAAGTATATAGATATTAAATTTAATAAGACTTCTACTTAAGCTATAAAATAAATTAGTATTTATAAGTATTTTCTTATATAATATAAGCTTTTATATATTAATAAACTAAAAGTCTCTTAATAAGGTTAAAAAGGGATAATTTGAAAGATATCTTAATATATAGGTACTAGTTTATAGTATATTATAAAACCTAAAAACTTAACTTTATTAAAGAGAGATATATATTTATAGTTATAAAGTATATGTTCTTAAGAGAAAAAGAGAAAAAAGGATAGAAAAAAGAGAGTTTAAAGTAGTTTTATATAGTTATATTAGATACCTTATAAAATATATATTCAATATATATAATCTTGATAAGATTTAGATTTTAATATTTAAAAGAGTAACTATTTAATAAAATATTATTTTTAATAAGAGTAAGTTTTTTTAAAAAAGGAAAGTTTAAAAAGTAAGAAAACTATATATAAGATAGCTTAATATAGCTTTTTTACTCTTAAATAATTTTTTAAATTTAATAGTGAAGTATTTAAAAATAACCTTTTAAAATAAACTTTAGATCCTTTAAGTAATAAGAGTCTTAAGGGTAATATTATTATTTAGAATCTTAGGAGGAGCTAGAATTTATTAAAAGAATAGAGTTCTTATTAAAAGATATAAGAGACTTTAGACTAATAGATATAAATAACTTTTATAAAAATTTACTTCTTTTTAAGAATTAACTTAAATTTAGAGATATATAAAAAAGAACTTCTAAGCTAAAGAAAAGGCGCTTATATATAAAGAAGATTCATATTTAGACTTACTCTTATAAAGGGGGTAGTTCTTAGAGTAAACCTAAAAGTATCTTTATTATTTATATTAATAATATTCTTAATATAAAAGATAAAGACTAAATATCTAATGAATAAGAATAAAATAACTTCTTTATAACTTTTATACTAAAGAAATAAAAACCCATAGAGGAAAATAAAAAACTTTATTATATATTTTGCAAGATAATAAAAGTTAAATTAAATAAACCTTTAAGAGATAATATCTATAAAGAATTAATTTTAAAACCTCTTCTTAATCCCCTCTTATAATTTAATAAGATATATTATACTTAGTTATTATTACTCTTAAGGACTTAAAAGGAAATAAAGAAGTTTCTTAAGTAGTTCTAAAAGTTATTTATTACTATATACTATAAAAAGCTTAAGAAGATTATTAAGTTAGGAATATAGAGGATTCTAGACTACTTAAGAGTATACTTAAACTTCTTCTCTCTAAAAAAGGTCTTTATTTATAAGTTAGATATAAATAGATATCTTATAAATATAAAAGCTTAAATTATTATAAAAGGGAACCTCTACCTAAAAGATCTTAAGAGTATTTATATTATAACTTTTACTTTTTGAACTTTTTAAGTTATAATAGCAATTATTATATAATTTAATTATAAAGTAACGTATATGCATAGCGAGTCGCCCATCATAGCGAGCCGCCCACCTTTCACTACCCTCCAGCCATTTGTGTAAGTCAATTAAGCCACATCGTACGAAATCAATTGAAACTACTCATCACCCTCTTCTTCAGAGGTCTCCC
>NW_026517728.1:0-4493 GCF_026319265.1 Colletotrichum chrysophilum | reverse complement strand
ATATACAAGTCCTGAATAGTCCTCCTTGATGTTGGATAGCTAGGATAGCTCATATCCAACATATCCATGGATAGCTAGGATAACTCATATCCCACATATCCATTCTGTATTATGTCCGTACTATTCCCACGGTCACGTGACTTGTAACATAGTTCTTCCGTTCCTGAGTGAATCCCTGTTGTTGCCGTGATCCTGCAGTACAAATGTCCTGTCCTAGCCGCTCGACGCCCAAATGGGTCGGTTAGCTGTTATCCTTGCATAACGGGTCGTAACACTATACTTACTTATTATATTTAGGTGATATTATAGACTACTAAGAATTCTACCCCTAGTAACTATATTTACTTAATAAGTACTTTATACCTATTTTTCCTCTATATAAGGAGTATCTTAAAAACTTCCTTTCTTTAGCTGAAATTACTATAATTAAAATACTTTTAAGTTAAATAAACCAAAAACTAGCTTTTTGTATATCTAAGTTCTTTTAAATACTTATTCTACTAATTATATAGTATAATAGATAGTAAGTAGAAAGTAAAGTTAACTAAGTTAGAAGTAATTGTTACGGTCAGCTATCCGACAATAGGGTCTGCTAACAGAAGCTGGGGATTGACACGTTATAACAGTACACTGAGGTCGTGGTCTGGGTAGTAGGTCGTAGGCTGATAGTAGATCGGTCGTCAGAGGCTAAGGTGATCAGTCTTAGGCTCAACAAGTAATTCGCAGTGAAGGTAAGCTTAAAGGTATCCGGAGGATGATACGAGTTGATTGCTGAAGGGCTACGGAAGTCTGACCATGAGCTAGGCTCAGGTAATACTATATACAAGTCCTGAATAGTTTCTTTATCCTTGTCACTGATCGCTGATCATGTATCAGTGAGCGCTCAGTGCTCCACACTGCCTGCCCAGAACCACGATACGAACCCTGCTACTAGCGTCAACCCCCAACTTCTGTTAGTAGACACAACTGTCGGATGGCTGGCCGGAACACCTGCAATGACGAGGTCGTCGCCAGTTTCTGTCTCCTTCTACAGAGGCTAGATTTCCCTCGGTGGCCATGCGGAAAAGTTCTTACGTTGACTTGTCATAGTGACGACCACCACCTTCGCTCGCGCTTCCCAGAGAAACTGATCGGCTGAAGGTTCACATATGTATGGTTGGCGCGCTCGCTGATTAAGTGTAGTCTATTAAGACACGCGCGTCGAGCTATTATTTAATGATCTTGTCTTAGGGACCACGTGTAGTTTCCGACCGAACAAGCATACTGATTAACTGAGAATAAGAAGGCGATGGACTTTACTGGCTATTTCAGTCCTCCTGTAACTCTTCCTGCCGCCTTTTCCTTCATTTCCACCTTTCCTTTCTTTTCTTTCCTTTCCCCCCTTTTAATTTTCATTTTTTCCCTTTTTCTTTTCGCCTCCCCTTCTTCTTTCTGTTTTATCTTTCTGAAATACGTGCTATCTATGCCCTAAGGGCTTAAGACTGACACTAGTGCCTACAACCCGGTGGTGTGGTTGGTGATAACGCGCCTCCAGTCTTCCTACGTTAAGGTTGTACTGGTAATCTATCGCAGGTCCTTTTCGCCCGCAAGTTGTGGCCGGGTGTGCGGATAAATTAGCTTGATGCCTAGGCCGAATGCGCTAGGAATAGTGTATATTGGGTTCCTTGAGAGGGCCTGTTCCTTATCTCATGCACTAGCTGTTTGCTGCAGTGGGGACGTCTATCAGTCCCTCCAAAACTCTATTCTCGGTCTAGGATGGAAACACATATATATGAGCGACGCCTTTCGTCTTCAGTCGCCCCTAATTAATCTCAACCCCAAACCCAGCAACACCCCCCCTCCCCCTTACTCCTCTCTTTCGTCAACTTTGCCCGCACTAGTTTGTATTAGTTCCTGCTGTTCCTTCCTAACGAGACACCCTAAGAAGTTGGATTGAAAACAAAGATGATATAGTGAGTTATAGGAACTACCCTCTACTGGAATCTACTATAGTAAGTCTAAAACCACCTTGATGAGGAGAATGTTTCAAACTAGATCTAAGCATACTATCGACATAGTAAAGCACGTAATATTGGAACTGAACCCTTGACGCTATTGTTCATATGCGATCTCGCGGACGTTTTGCTCAAGGCACTCGTTCATAGGACGACATGCCCCCACTAAAGCCTGTGTCTAATCCCAGGAAACGGGCCACGATAAGGATTAGACAGGCGTGTGATACCTGCCACGTCCGCAAGATCCGTTGCGATGGGCGTCGCCAGTGCATCAACTGTCTCTTAGCTAAGGTCGATTGCGCGTATAACGCAGTTCCGAAGCGACCGGGGCCTAAAGGGTCGAGATGTGGACAGAGACATGATATTCGACAACAGAAGGGACGATCTCCTGACCCTCACTACAGCAGTTCAGCGTATAGAGTTCAGCCTGCGAATGGACACGCTACTCGCTCGTGCTCGACATGCTCAACATGTACGGTGCATTGGGACATGGCTGGGACAGACGAGACGTTCCAGCCATCGCCGCAGCTGTCGATTCACAAAATCAGACAATCTCTCGACACCTACCTGACGCACAAGTATCCTATCACACCTATGATAGATCGCGCACGCATGGAAGAATACATCCGCAACTTCGCCCAATGCCCCGGATGCTATGGCGTTATCGTGTCCTGTTGCGCCACCGTCGCTCCGTACCGCGACGTGTCGTTGGCCTCTGCTGCTGATTCGCCAGAATTGTCTCGTCAGCGCAGCTATTGCGACCTCTCGGAGCCCTCGGCCGACTTCTTGGTCTCTGAAGTGCTGCGATCGAGACAGTTCTGTCATCTCGCGGAGAACCAGTCCCTTGCACAAGTTCAAACCTCTTTCATGCTTCATTGTGCACACTCTAGCCCCCGCAACGACTATGCGGCTTGGTTCTACCTACGTGAAGCGATAACTATACTGCAGACGCTTAGGTACCATGAAGAAGCCACTTACCAGGAGACGACCGACCTGTCTGTTGCAAGAGAAGCTAGACGTGCATTTTGGGTCCTCTTCGTCACAGAACGTACTTTCGCGATTCAACGACATAAAACCCTGGCCTTACATTCTACAATAGACTTACCTCACCTCGATCCACTCCTTGCGGACTCTAAAATCCTGCGTGGCTTTCTTGATCTGATCTCCCTCTTCCGGCTGTTCGACACCGAATTTATTACGGCATGGAACTCTTATCCGGAACGTCAGACAGTTGAGCCAGCGAAGCCCCCAGATCATGAGCAGCTGTGCCAGCTGCAGAGAGCTCTGTCAAACTGCCTCGCCGACGTGTCTGCCTACCTTGAGTCGCAGCAAGCTGAGCTTTTCGTTACATGCGGGTGGCTTAAGACTGTTGTGTGGCAGATGTGCTTGTCAGTGACGGCCCTGACGAGCACAGATTATTGCGAGAGTATGTCGCTAGGCTATCCCTTGAGCATTGCACGAGACATTGTCCTTGTCCTCCAACTCTTGCCCCGGAGGACCTTTGCTATAAGCAGGGTCAGCATCTTGGAGAAGTTGTCCGAGGTTGGAAGTTCACTAGCAGATGTGCTTTCATTGAACACACCCACTATTCTCCGGCCAATGACGCTTGATGCTTCTACGGACACTCTGATGGAGATTATAAAGATCGCAAGCGAGATGTTCGGAGCCAGTTGTGAGTCCCCTCCCCCGGCGGCTTGGTAATTAAAGAGTTATGCTGGAGAATGATAATTGTTAAGAGATGGTTGTCGTATAGGCCAAAGAACGTTTAAATAGGAATATAACGAGTGTTCTAACGTCCGTCACCCACTTTTCGTCACCCCCCACTTTTCGACACCCCAAAAATGTCTCACCGCCATGATGACCACCAACTTGAATCTTCCACAACTTCACCCATTTTACTTCAATCGTCGTCGTTTTTCGTATCTACATTCTTAAGACCCATATGCCTCAGTATACAGAAGATGATATCACCCAGGCTCTTGAAGCTATTGCACGCGGTACCAGCATAAAAAAAGCTGCATTTGAATGGGGTATACCACGATCAACGCTGAATAGCCGTATAAAGGGTCATCAGGCAAGAGATATAGCCTTTTCAGATCTACAAAGGCTCTCTACAACCCAGGAAAGCTATCTAGCTGAGTGGGTTCGAATCCAAGCTGCCCTAGGCCTGCCTCCAACCCATCAACAGCTCAAGGACTTTGCTGAACGCATCCTACAGGCCCACTGAGACTCCCAGCCTCTTGGAAAGAACTGGGTGCAGTCTTTCATTAAGAGAAACCCATCTGTAAGGGTTCGAAGAAGCAGAGAAATCGATTCCCAGTGCATCAATGGAGCCTCAACTAATGTAATCAGGCAATAGTTCAAGCACCTCGCCATACCTGAGATCATGGCTATCAAGGCTTCCAATCGATACAATATGGATGAGACTGGTATTCTAGAAGGCAGAGGATCGAACGGGCTTGTTCTTGGATCATCAGAAACTCGTTCTATCCGCAAGAA
>NW_026517727.1:0-4562 GCF_026319265.1 Colletotrichum chrysophilum | reverse complement strand
CTTGGACCTTGGACCTGCCTGCCTGCCCTGCCTGTTTCTGCTTCCTCCTACCTAACCCTTCTTTTTTTTTCTTTCTCTCTCTGCTCTCCTCTGCTTGCTAACCCTACCCTGCCCCGACCCGTGCCGTGGGGCCGCGCTACTACTACTACTTGAGTAGGCGTGTCAATCCCGCACCGCCTCTAAACGGGCGCTCCCCTCTGCCGCAGCCTTTGGGGTAGCGACAAAGACGGAAGTCAAGTGGCGGCGGAACGTAATTACATGCTCACAGTGATTAATGCTATTGTAGGCTCACAATCTTGCCCTGCGACCGTTCATGATATGGAGGACGCGGAAGGACCGCAGGATAAGTCGCAAGAACAACGAAGACTACGTCATTCCGCAGTGCCCCGATCATTTTGCCCGCCAGTCTTGCCAAAGAGAAGACGAGAGCATCCGGACACGAAAGGAGAGAATCATCAGAAGTCAGCGTCAAAGTAGGACGTGGGGCTACTGCAACGAAGGCAGGCTGATTGCAGACATCCTCACGGGTACTCTAAGGATAGAACCTTGCTGAGAAACACCGACTACGGCTATTGAGGAGTGTGAGATGGCCTCGGCTCTGTGGAAATCTCGTAGCTGATTCGGTCAGAGTCACCTACGGTCGTAAGACTTCTAGATACCGTACACCTCGCGAGGGGTAGAAGGAATGCTAAGCTTCAGGCTTGGTCATGTCTCCCGACTATTAGATGTTTTGTTCCGGCGTACATACGGACCTTGCATTCGCCCACACACAGGCGTACGTGTTCATCGCTTGCATTTCCTGCCCACTCGCCCTTTGACTACTTTGTGGACGACTGGTTTGCTCTTTCCTCGTCTTGCTTTCTGTCGTCGCCCCAGCCTAAAGTCTTGCAGCAAAGACGCAAAGATCCCCTCGCCCTTCTTCGCCTCCTCCTTGTCTATCCGATGTCCATCCTGGAGCGTGTACTTGCGAAATTTGTGGAAATCTTGCCAGACCGTAACAGTCGAGTGCGTCCGCCGCGCATCGATAAGGTCCACAATATTGACAAGCGTTCTCTTCAGGCTCTTCTTGCACTCGTCAACAGAGTCGCCTAGGGGTAAGCCGATCTCACGGCACAGATCTTGGTAGCCCTCCAGCTGCTGCTCCCTGAGACGTCGTTCCGTCCGCTTGTTGTTATCGGTGATAAGTGGCATTGGAGGAAAGTATCGCGACGTCAACTCTTCACGCATGGCAATGGTGCGTTGCGTAGTGTACTGTTGCGAGCCGGGAAGCCATTCTTGAGACGACGCTAGGCGTGCAAACTCGTGGTCGAACGGCGCACTGTCATCGGCGATAAAGTTTTTAAACTTGCCGAAGTGTGATTGTGATGCCGGAGGCGGGGCTTGAGATGAAGGCGGAGGGAGAGTTTCGTTCTCTCTTGAGGTTGCCATGTCGAAGCTAGGTATTGTAGAAGAGATCTTCTGGACGTGACTGATCCGATAATCGTGAAAATATAGCACGACACAAAGTTGGTCGCGACGCGCGATGGGGCCCGTGTTTACGGCATCAAGGGGCCGACTCGTTGCCGGTGGGGAACAGCTATCCCAAATGGGTAATCTTGCTACTGTAGCTGACAGCTGTAAGGGAGTACCCGTGCGCAGCCCTTGCCAACTGCCCCCCAATCTAAGCGCCTAGACATGTACATGTCGAAAGTCGGTGTGCAACTTGAATAGATATTAGACAGGGGAGAGTAATTCTGAGAGATTGTGCTACCTCAACTGCGACTAATGTATGCAAGATGTCCTGAGTAATAGATCTGTTTTAAGCCGAGTCAGTAGAACTCATCTTATCAGCAGGAGTTCTCAAGGTAACGGGACTCAGTCCGTCAGTTCATTAGCAGATTGAGTTTGGGACCATCCTAACAACGGCGCGCGTAACGAATGATTATACTGTATTCAAGCATAACTCGGCATCCGTATGCAACTTCAGGGGTCAACTACGTCAGTTGCGTCAATTGCGTCGAGAATGGGCTATAAAAGGTGGCAATACTGTCTGCCTCACTTTGATGGCACCTTGCGGGTGAAGCTACGTCTGAGTTGCAAATTATGTACATCACTCTTCAAATCCTTGATGCCCGCCAGCGACCCGTCCAAGGTCTCTTTGTAACCCTGCAATGCTTAGAGGTTGCGGAAGTCTCGTTCACCGGCGTTTCGGCTTCTAATGGGATGCCGGTTTGGAAGTTCGTGGGCTCTCCTCGACCAGGCCACACCAGCCCGAGAGTTTGGAATGCGCATTGGCAGATCACCGCCTACTCCATGGGCAAGAAATTGCCTATCATACCTGTTGTGTGCTTCGTCCCCGACTCTATTCACATTTGCATACGATTGACGGGGCAAGGGTATGGAGTGGATTTCCTCTATCCCGACGGTGGCGGGCTTAGTAGAGGCCATCAGAGGCAAATTATTCCCATCATTGGCGCCATGATGGAAACGCGCGCAAAAGGTCGTTTGGTCTGATCCACGCATAGGCGCTTCCGTCAGACTTTAGTGCTAGCAACTTCCACGCAGAGTTCGATAAATCGATCACGATGCATTATATATTCCATGCCTATTATGAAGAGCTCGTCCCCAGTGCTTTACGTGCGCAAAGTCTATCTGAGGTTTCATTTTATCGATTCAGCGAGACAGAAAACCACATCGTCGCCTCAGTTCAACAGCATATGAGAGTGAGAGGAGGCCGTCAGCCGCTCGTTAACACCAGTGAAGCACGTCATCTCAACATCCTACTAACGTGGTGCACCTTAGCAATCGTCTATATGTCTATATGCCGGCTACGATCTTGGCTTCCATCTTTCTCCCTTCATCGAAGGGTATGAGAGACATATCATACGACCTGAAATGCTCGCCAATGACTCCCTCAGGGTTAGCTCGACAGCCTCCGTACAAATCGTGGGTTTCTTACAATATGTGTCATCCGTGAATGGCATTTCCTCGCGCAGCACCTCTTGAATACTCTCACACTTCGACAGCGCTATGACATTTGACTTTACTCCTTCAATCAGCCACTTTTCGGCATCTGTTGACTGCGGCTCCACCCTCATGAGGTCGTCAATCACCCGCCTACTGCGACCAAAACACACAACACGGATTTGAGATCTCTCTTCGAAGCCGACATTTGTGATCCACGTCTTAAAAAAACTGGGTTTTCATTCAGCCACACCAGCGATGTGCAAGCCGCTTCTACCCTCTTCAGCTCACAGCGCCAAGCCAAGTATTGCTGGGCTTCCACGACACCGCTATCGAGCGCTATGACGCGAAGAGGGCGGTTGGTAGCAACCGGGGCCGCGAGAGGAATAAGGTATGGCCCGCGTACGTCCGGATCTGCCGTTGCTGCTGCATCGCGAGACATCAAGAGGACCGCAACCAAGTCGTAGCCTGCTCCGCCGCGTCGTTCGCGCCTTTCCAGCCGCGCTACACGTATGGGGACGTTGTCCACTTTGAAATAGTACCATTCGCCTGTTGTTGTCCCGCTGCCGGTGTTGAACCCGACTTCCAAGACGTGGACCTGTGGCTCTCTCGGCAGAAATGTCTGGTCTCCTTCCAACGGAAGCAGCATGACAACGAGATTTTCAATAAGAACAACAAGACCCACAGTGAACCGCAGTGTCCGCGGTGGGTTGAAACCGTTCAGCGACCTGTCGTCCTTTGACAGCGCTTCATCTAGATGTACGCTCAGGAACCGCAGTCCTGTGTCGTTGGCATCTTTGATGAGCTGTCTATCAATGACGAAAGTCGCTTCGACCCAGCGTATGAGTGGAAACACTCGTGTCAGAAGCATCCAACAGCCTAGGTTGAAAACTAGAACGCAGAGGTATGGAGTCTCAGCATTCATAGTGTTTCCGTGCTAGTCTCGCCGGCAAAAAGACATTTGAATACAGCTGAATTGTTATTCTGCTCAATCCCTGGTTGAAACGAAATACACAAGAACTCAGATCGAAGGACATAAAAATTTAGGGTACCTGTTGAGATTATTCATTGATCAAGTGAAACAGCTTTATAACAATTATCATTCATCCGCGGTGGCAGCGTGTGCGATTTAAAGGTCTAAAGACTTATATCTAGTTCGTATCATACATAGCGTCTGAAGTATTTTCGGGAATAGACTGTTAAGCCTCCAGGTTAACTAACCGCACAGACGCTTGCTGTCATCTCCACTACTGAGTGGAGAATGTGTGAGTTGCCTATTGTAATCAATTTAGTCTGAAAGGATAATAAAAAGTTGTCGCCGCGTACCAAGTCCCAAGGCCATCAATCGTACATCAACCAGCCTGGTTGCTGGATGCCTAGGCCACTTCTGGTGACATAACTCCCAATACAGCGAGTAAAACGACAAGCGCCCTATAACTATGTCATAAAAGTCCTCCTCCATTAGTCCCTCTGCGAGGATGTTACGACCCGACAGGCATGACACGTTGGAACAGCCCCGCCTGGCATCTCGGCGGCTAACGCAGAACATATGTAAGCAGTAACACAGGTGTAACCAGGAACCATCGGGAAAGGAAGAACTATGGTACAGGTCACGTGAC